>NW_026926397.1:0-27281 GCF_032062105.1 Saccostrea cuccullata
CTAAGTACAATTTATGTACCCACTAAGCAATATCTTCTGTCAATATTGCTAAATATTTCTCTATTCAGTTCTAAAATCTTGTTGGGAATTGCACCTGTATAAATGAGTTTTTATGACATTTTAAACTGACCTTTGACCTCTGGAACTGCCACTGTATCTTCTTTCTGGTCCACTTGACTTTCTAAATCTGTAAGGAAAAAAAGAGAAATTAGTATCTGTTAGTACAACAATAGACCATTATCCTAAATCACTTCAACTAAATACTGAATCTAACACCACAGTCAAATCTCGTCTTCTCGAACTCAATAAATTCAAGATACCAAGGATTCAAGATTATATATATATGGGGTAAAATAATGAAAGTATATGTGGTTGGGACTTCCAAATCACTTCAACACATCCATGGTATTTGAGGCATCAGAGTTTGACTTTGCGATATCAGACTTCAGCTTTAATTTTTTTTCCCCTAAGATGTGATACAGTACCTGGGACATACACTGCATTAAACAGAGTCTCCAGTGCCTGCCTCGCTGCCTCCATCTTGGCCAGTTTCTTGTTCTTGGCTGTCCCCGTGAAGGTTTGTCCGTCCACCTGAACAGACATCGTGTACAGCTTCTCCTTGTCTACTTCCTGTTCCGATACTAACTGATAGGTCATATTTCTGCGTAATTCGTTCAGGTACATGACTGGGTGTTTGTTTGTTAGTGTGCGAGGCAGAGGAACATTACCGGCAATGTAAACTCCTACAGAGGAGGGGTCACCTTGGTTGTCTCCCATTCCTGGTATAGGGGGTTCACATTTGATGTCCCCTGGCCCTAGTATAGGGGGTTCACATTGGATGCCCCCCAGCCCCATGGGGGGCTGTGATGTACCTGCTGTTGTTGATGGTCCTGTAAAATTGATTCAGAATTTATAGTCTCCATGTTGGATTCATTCACCGTCTTCTGGTTTCTCTAAACTTTGATTCTATCATGCATCATGCAAAAGATTTTTTGTGTGCATAATATTTCATTATTGTCATTGCTTAAGCTTTAGGCATATGTGTTTACCTTATTAAACAAATTAAAAGATTTCTGTGAAATTATTAATTAAGGAATGACTCTAATTCTTGGCCAGATTATCGAGTATAATATGGTTTGGGTCAGTTTACGCTTTATAATCCGCGAAGCGGATTATAAAAAAGCGTAAACTGACCCAAACCATATTATACTCGATAATCTGGCCAAGAATTAGAGTCATTCCTTATAATTTAATTTTAAAATAATTAAACAACTGGGGATGTAAAATTGTGTTGTTTTTATCAGTTCAAATTTACCGCGCAATAATACAACCGTAGTAACGGAAGTGATGGGAAGCAAGGGGAGGTAAAAACTGATACATAGATCTAGCAGCCATGATACTTGTTTACATGAGGTAAGATCGAGCAACTGTTTGAAGTTAAAGGTACATTCATTAAATCTGGAATTTTTCATGAATCCGAAGGACTGGAAATGAGGGGATTGATGGATACAGATGATTCAGCTGGTTGTCAAGGGGGTGTGTCCCCATACCAAACCAGATTATACAAAATGTTATGCGTTCCTTTTTGGAAATCAACCAATGAGAGACAAGAATACAAACAGAATTAAATTATATGAAATTACTGGTAATTATATTAAGTCAATTAAGTTTATCAAATGACCCTCAAAGGTCCATGCTGATTATAAATTTGAAAGCACCATTAGAGATATTTTGTACCAACTTAACCAAGTAAAAACATATAATCATTTTATAAGCAACAAAGATCTAGGCAGTCGCCACAATTCAGACATTCTGCCCGCCCATTCTGGTGACAGAAGAAAGTCTAAGTTCTACTCTGTACTCAGCTTACTGACTTATACCTGCATACGACCCAAATTATGGAGGTGTGTGTCCATAAACTCAGGTCAATCAACAAATCAGAAAACTAAGAACTGACATAGAAGTTGGATTTCTACTGTCCCAGCAAAGCATAAATCACAGAGGCTAGTAACATACACTGCTTGATTTTGTGAGATCCCTATAAATACAATGAGAAGTATATGGATCACGAAAAATCAAGCAATGCATGCTACCAGCCCCTATTATATATTTATGGCATAAATATTTGAATTGTGTCACCAAATGTTTGTCACTGACTTTGTTGTTTATTGTCATGGCCCAAGGTTATATCGTCAATCCACCCCCCTCAAAGACACAAAGCAGATCAGGCAAGTTTACACGATCAGAAGACAGTTAAGACAGACAGACAGTCAGACAGACATACATCAGTCTATCTTCACCGTCGGTATAATCACATAACTTGGTTGACTCTGCTTTTATGCTTTTGAGGGCGGCACATTCGGGATGGAATTTGAGAGAACCGTTTCTCACAAATGTGGTATATAACGTCAGACCAATGGTTTCCATGACAACTCACCGACCGATTCTATCCGTCTGGAAGCTTGCTGAGAGAGATTTCATACAAGCGGGATAATTTTGGTAACATACGCAAGCTTACATTGATCCTGTCAGAGCCTCTACCTTTCAGGGAAAATAAAAATAAACCTGACACATTAACCTATTTTCAATGATTTAGACTTCCAGTTGGTAAATTCATTCTTTAAGAGTTTCAGAGAGTCACAGTAACATCACTATAAAATAAATGTTTATCTTCATTATGAAATCATACCACACCAATACTGAACCCAATTGCCTGATAGGGGTCTAAAATTGCTCATTTTGAATTTCCTAAAGGAAATTAGATCATTTACAATGCTATAAAATATATTTAGATTATATGATTGACACACGAGTCGTCAATTTTATCAATAAAGTGAAAGTAGATGATGGACAGGCATAAATCCTACCAGTCACCTTTGTGAGTATAACAACACTCCCAAAGCTCACAGGTGGGATTTTTGCCTGATTATCATTTACTTTCACTTTATTGATAAAATTGACGACTCCTGTGAATAAAACCTGTGTTTCAGTTTTTAGTTCCAGTCTTTCATTTACTTTCAATCTTCACAATAAAAATATTTTGGACATGTGGAAATTTAATTGGCTTAAATTACATGCCAACCGCGAATTTTTACATGATAATGACCAAATAATCAAAAAGCTAGCATGCATAGCTACTCAGAGGTTCGTGTTTTTTGTGTTTTTTTTTTTATTTTTTTTTTACCTAGAGGTTCATGTTTTTGAATCGCTTGTTTTATATTGGAAATTATTGCTATCTTTTTCTCAAAAATGTTTTCTCAGCAACATATGTAAAATATATACATTTATGCTCCCTATATTTAGATGCTGCAAGTGTACGAAATTGAGGGAAAAAGAAATATTTACCTTCCATTCTAACTTGCTTTTCACTGAAAGGTGCGTTCAATTGTTGCAAGTCGTACATAGAAATATTCGTTCGAAAATCTTTAGATCAGTCTTTTAAAGGCTATTTGAGAATTCAATATTCCTGAACGTTTTCAACAAAATCCAAAATTATTAACATCCTGGTAATTACCACTTCTACCTTAAATTAAATATCTACTAAATTAAGAATTTTAATTAACTTGAATTTAAGAATTAAGTGCATGGCTTGACAACTGATTATTTTCAAACAGTGTAAAAGAAGATTACGAAGAGTGATCAATCTGGACAAAAATCCATATTTAAACAAAACAAATTTATCTAACATGTGAAGAGGGCATAAAATACGGACCCCTGAAAATCCCAGAAATGGGATCAGGTGCCTAGGAGGAGTAAGCATCCCCTGTTGACTGGTCACACCCACCTTGCACTTCATTCTTACATTCAAGTTAAATAAAATTCTTAATTTAATAGATATTTGGATTTTGTTGAAAACGTACAGGAACACTAAATTCTCAAATAGCCTTTAAAAGACTGGTCTAAAGATTTTCGAACGAATATTTCTATATACGACTTGCAACAATCGAATACATGTATTAAAATCCTGACCCACTCCTGAATTTCTTAAGAAATAAGGTATCATTTTTAAACATCTATCCGTATCGGGATATAAATACGGGTTTGTCACGAGATTAAATTTCATAAAGCTCGAAGGGCTTTATGATGATTTTAATCTCGTACCAACCCGTATTTATAGCTCGATAGATGTTTTAAAATGATACCTTATTACTTATATTTACATTTGTGACTTATTCACACTTTACATTTGCCTGATTGTGACTTTTCATGTGTGAAATGCATGATTTTTCAAACCCAACGGCATGTATGTACTCCACTGAATGCGCGTCGATCCTTCATGACGTCACCGAGAAATTACGTCAAACGTTTATCCATATGCACATCTATGACCTCTTGACCCCGTACCTGTATTTATACAGTTATAGATACGCGTTGCTTTCAGTAGTGTTATATAAAGGAAAGCAATATATACATGTATCTACAACATTCAAATCATTGAACATTCTCTATATATCTAGGTACATAAGATACAAAGTGTTAATATTTTGAACACCTCTGATATGTCAACGTGATTTGGAAATCCCAATTACTTAACTTTTTAGGCATTTTACCCTTAATACGTGTATATCAAATTCCTGGATACCTCAAAGTAACTGTTGTTCCTTGCTCCCTCTTGCACGAGTGACATTAAATGTAAAACTAACTTTCAACAGCCTTAGAATTCAAACAAAACAAACACTTCAATAGGTCCATATTTTTAATATTTTTAGTTTCATTTTTTTTTTTTTTTTTTACAACCTTCAAGACTAATATGAAGAAATGGACAACAACGCTTGTATGCTATTACAAGTTTTCTTCTAGTAACAGTTCTAGGACTGTTGTCCACACTACACAGAAAGGTCCCCTATATAGATCAGTTACAATCTGTACAATGTTTCTCTAAGCCAAGAGAATCATAAACATGTATCTAGTGCAGCTTTGGAGATCAGAACCAGAAGCTAGTTCAGCTACAGATTGTCAAGACTGTCTGTTTGTACAGAAACAATGTAAGTAAACTGCCGTATGTTTTCACTCCTTAAGAATTTATAGTCCTGTACAAATAACACAAGCTGCCTGTATAAGCTTAACACTGTTGACTTGTACATCTCAAATCTGGTCCAACTGAAACACAAAAAGAATGAAATATCATTATTATCAACCAACTATTTTACATAAAAGTACTGATTTCCTCTTTAAGATCTGAATCTTAATTGTGAATTTGCATTCATACTCCCACCTACCTACCCTAATAAGACTGCCTTAAAATTTTGCAGTGTTAACTTTTCTCACAATAAAGCAATATTTTATTTAGTAAAAACAGTGATAAACTCCTTGCAGTAATTAAAACATCATTACAACATAGAGCAAAGTAAATCTCATCAATTCACTGCAGTTAGCAGACCTGTTTACCCTTATCGTCGTCTCTCAGTATTTTTGATCAGATTTGTCCGTGAGATTTAACATTTGCCAGTAAGATTTCGCTTTCCATTGATTTTACGTAATAATTAGAGAACAACTGCTCCTTTGATTACTAAAACATGGTTAAATAACATGTTTTTTGTCATTTTATACCACACATTTTTGGCAATACGAAATCACCGATGTGCTTGAAATCTTTTTCTTTTATAGTGATGAAAGGGCGTGAAACTGAGACAGATCATAAGGATGATTGATTGATTGTTTAATGTCTCTCTCAAGATTTTTGTTCTCATTTTGATGCCACCATCCGCTCTGGGGAGCTGCTCATTAGCCCTCTACTCAATATTCAAGGCCTTCGAGCAGGAAGGGGGCTGTTTCGTGCCAGCACCTACTGCGACACAGGGCCTCAGTTTATACGGTCTCATCCGAAAGACCGGTCTCCGAGTCGCAGAAGTATGAGTTGAACCCTCGATGTAAGGAGCAAGTCCTTAAAATGCGCAACTCTTAGAGCAGACACTCTGACAACTGCGCTACGCAGATCATAACGATTGATAGTCAATGATTTTTGTTGTTGCGGAGTCGGCATTCTTTCAGCCATATCTCAGCAGATCATAACAAAAACTGCTAAATTTCTAACGAACGGATTACCGTATTTTCATAATAGTAAAACGTGAGACGTATTCTGGATTAAAAATCCGTAAAAAATACGGCGAAATCGTGAGAGTAAACAGCTCTGAGTTAGTCTGAATAAATCTGTTCTTTGTTACGCTCTTAAATTCTGATGATTGCTGTACAAAGTACAGCAATCATCAGAATTTCTCAGCATAACAATGACTTGATTTTAATCCCATTGTCACTGCAGTAAAACATGTTCACAGTAAACAGCTAGGTTAATCTGATGACTCACTAGATCTTCAGCGTCATCACCCTCGGCCGGTGCCTGGGACGCCTCCTTCTTCTTCTCTTCCTCTGTAGTGAAGGCCTTCGCTTCCTCAAGCGTCACTCGGCTGTCCTCACTCTCCGTCTTAGTGATCAACCCCAGCTTCTCTAAATGCAAATACAACTTCTCAATAATCATTTTCTCTTAGTCTCTTTTCCTCTGGCCCCCTCCCCCTCCATGACCTCCCATGAATAGCATTTGCATACTGGACATAGACCAACTCATTGTTACTATCCCAAGTCATGAAAATTCCTACAGGATTTATTCATTATAAATTCATATATAAACTTCTATCATCCTTCACTTGATTACAAAAGAGTAACTGTGTTGTTGTGACATCTATAACTGTGTTTTTCTTGTTTAAGAATAATCACATATCTTCCTCTTTCAACGTTAAGTTTATGGGCTGATTTGCCAAAAACCTATATATTTTTTATAGTAATATTACTACAGTATCTGAAGCTTTACCATTTACAAATAACCCCGAAATATAGTAACAGATCAAATCTAAATAACAAATCCAAATGTTGGGGTACACAAATCAAATGCAATATACAAAATGTACTAAAAGACACAGCACAATAATTAATGTGGAAAAACAGAAAATGCTGATTGACTGTTTAATACTTTCTCCAGTTGTAAATAATTACAAAAAAAAACTTTTAAATCTTCTACCACATTTAAGTAAGCTATATTTATTTCATTAGCAATGAGAAAACCTGAATTTTACCGTCTACAATCAATTCCCAGAAGTCACGTCTTCCTTTCTCTATCAGGAAATCCTTAAACTTTTTCATAAAATTATTGTACAATGTGGGCTCGGACTTCTGTAAAATATTAAAACAATTATTAAAGATGTTTACAAATATTATCATTTTTAACTTCAAGGTCAAATTTGAACCTTGTGAAAGGCTAGTACTTGAAGAAAGCTATTGCTCTGATAATTGATGATGATTACCTTTATAGATTGTTCCCGCAGGGCTTTTAAGCAGTCTGATGCCTTTCCATAAAACTGGGGGCCGAAGGAATCCGTCACTAGCTGTTCCACGCGCTGCTGCATCTGTTTAGAGGCTGAAAAGATAAACAGTGGCTGTACAGTGAAAAAATTATAATTTTTACAGCTTAAGAATGTTAGTGGATTTAAAACTGCATGTAGAGACTTATTAAATGTGCCTGACGAGGATTAAATAGATAGTTCAGACCTTCCTCGAATCTATCCGCATCTCTCTGGTTAATGAGTGTGATGAAATCATCCACTGGGGTCACTGTGCCAACCTAAAATTTTGAACAAAGCAAACAAATAAAATATCACTAATAAACTCAACACAAAATGTTCCTGTAAAAACATGAATTTCAGGCACTATATACATGTAAATATATGGTATAGCCATAAAATACTGGATAGGTATAATTTTTAGCAAAAAGAAAACTTAGTGATTTATCCATAAAATTTGGTATAATTTTATCAAGAAGTAAATCTATAAATTTATGATATTCTAGAAATATAATGGTAACCTTTAATGTAGATGGATTTTCAGTAATACATGTACATGTATTTAATATATTAGTTATCTCAATACCCTTGACAAAAATACCAACATTGAATCTTCTCTCTAAATTGTCTACATTTTACAATCTCACCTCTGTGACATCTGCCTTTGTCATGCCTGCTAATCCACCTCCCAGGTCATCGTCTAACTTGACCTTCTTCGATGACGGCTCTTCCTCTTCTCTAAAACAGTATTTTTGTTTATAAGTATCACAGTTAATTTTCAATGAAAAGAGAGGTGAAGAGAACATCAGTAGAGTTGTGGTCTTAATGTACTGATGTTTACAACACTTATAAAACTTTCTTTTGTATATAGCATTTGGAGCAGGTTCCTATTTACTGTTTCTTTAACAAATTCTGAAATCAGTTCAATAATCACAGTAAAATCAATTATACAGACAGATTAACTGAAATTTTGGACAGGTACAAACTTTTGTTTAAACATGTTCTCTCCTGTTTTGTCCTCCTTCTTCTTGACGACTTCTAATTTAAACAGCTCCTTGATTTTGTCACACTGGGCCTCGCATCGTGTCACGACTTCCTGGGGAGGCTTCAGGGAATTTGCTATCAGGGGCGATAACTCAGGAAGAGGTTCGTGTGGTTCTAAAGCTCGATGTTGTAGACACTGTATACAGAACATCATTAACACCAATAAACCTGGTTTATGAAATGATTTTCATTATTAGATTATTAATGTGATAATTTTTGTAAAATTTAAACAATACCTGATAAAGTCTTTGAAAATAAGGATTAAATATTAACTTGGGTTTTAATGCTTCTGTTTTCTCTCCATCTTCATCTCTGAAAAAATAAATGAACCACAAAATCTTAAAAACAATCCTATTTTATGTTAATTTTGTAGAACAGAGATAATTTCTGGTTGTTAAGGTATACCTTTACTCAGGGGAATAAAAATTCCACTGATAAGAACGAAAAACCACCTATTGCATATTGTACACCTATGATTCTTGTGTTAAATTTCAATTTCAAATAACTAGGTCAATGACCTCGTTTTCGTGCTAGGGGCCCCTGAGTATTTCTCGGGAAATACCTCAAATTTTCACACCATGACCATTTTTTTCTTCACTCACAAAATATTAAAAGCAACAAAACTCTTTAAATAATGAAATATTATAGCAATGGAACAGAGTAGCTCCATATAAAGAAATGAGTAGAGTTTGGGCCATAAATGTGATAATTATTACAGTCCGAATTTCCTCTGTCATATTTATATTTTTCCCCGATTTTTAATCAAACGTTGCAAAAATCTGACTGATAAGAACTCTAAATTATTTATAGCCTCAGGTTTCTTTTGTTACCCTCATTCTCATTGTATCAATATTATATGGGGTCAATGATCAAATTCTTGAGATTTTTTGACTGCAGTGGTTTTTGTACCTGTTTTTGAATTTCTTAATTTCATAGCATTAATTTATTTGAAATAATTTATGAGCTTAAACACATATAAAATTTGCAAAATGATGTCTTAAAATACATATAACCTTTACTTTGTGATTAATATTGCAAGAAATAAAAATTTTGACAAAAATGAAAAATTAAAAATTTAGTCCAAATTTCCTCTGCATAGCCATACATTGAGTTTTGTTCCTGTATATTTTCTTCAAGTACTTACATATTAAAATTTTAAATTGATATTGAGATAAAACTTAGTTATTTTATCCATTTAGAACAATTTTTGATTTAATATATCATACTTTATAAAATTTCCTCTCTGATTTCTGAAACCTGAGTAAACGTCATCCTTAAAGAAGCAATTTATATACTAAATACATCACTTGAAGAATTTTTCTCATATTTTGTGACATTCTCTGGATCCACAATTCTCCAAATCTTGAGTTATCACACTCAATGTATTCAAGGTATTCAAGATATAGTTTTATGATATTCCAAAGTTCAACTGTGGCAGATGTTCTGTAAGAGAAATCTCTACTTACTCTGCAGCTTGAGAGAGATCTGTTTCATTAATTAACTCATTTATGGCCTCTAGTTGTGCATCTGAAATATTCAATAACACAAATACAGTGTACCTGATTGCATACATATATTTTCCCATCCACATTGGGTATCTTTCTTTAATATAAACATATCCTTTTAACTTTTACAATTACCTGTTTGTTTTTATTCCTTTATTTACCTGTGGGTCTGTATTGCATTACCTGTGGGTCTGTATAACTTTACCCGTGAGTCTGTATTGCTTTAGTTACCTGTGGGTTTATACTTTTTGTTTGCCTGTGTTTCCACTTTCAGCGGCAGTGAACCAAATGTGTACTGTCTAATGTCCTCCATGAAAGGCAGCTCCACATAAATCAGGCACTGAAAAAAAAATATTCCGAACTATCAATTTTATAGTTTTTTTTAAGTTACTAATTCATGCATCAAGATATAACATAAGATCAAAAAATTAAGATTATCCATTAGAAATTCTTTTGATGAATTTAAACAAATGTAAAGTAAATGCTTTATTCTTACTAAATTGGTACACATTTTACGTGTTTGGTATATTGAGTTTATGACCCCTCCTATAAACCTGACTGGGTTAGGTAATCTCGTCAGAAGATTTTATAACGCACATTAAGGGTCTGTCCCTCCTTACCTCATAAGAAGACTTTATGTGAGGCATCAGGCACCCCAGTTTGGGGGCTGTGGCAGCACTGTACACTTTCCTGACAATCATGGCCATATTTGTTTCATACAAGGCATTAATTAGGGCAGAAAGGGCCACCACTGCAGCCTAAATAAGGATAAATGTAAAATTATCAAATAAAGAAATACAGTGTATGTTCTTGCCATGATGTTGACAGTAAGAGATTATAAAAGCTGTTTATTGTATGTATACAGAAGTCAGTATGTTGTTTGGTAAGTATCCAGGAGTAACCCAGGTCCTGGGGATAATCTAAACCTAACATTAGTAGAGGCTCATGATAATCTTACAATCTGTCTTCTTGGTGACCAGAAGTAAACTTAAGACCGAGTTATGAAATGTTTAAAATGGTCACAATTTTCTAAGATAACCCTCATATTATGCATTTTACTTTCAAATTAAAAGAAAATGAAGTTTGAAACCTTTGCTACAATAGCTCTCTTAAATCTACAAGTTGACATGTATTCTGCATTTTGTGAAATAATTGAATCAGAAGTTGTCATAATGTGTTCTTTCTGCGAACCTTACCTCATCATCTTTGTCGGCCACGACATAATGTGTGTTGTCTCCCATGAAATGATGTCTCTTTATCTGTCAAAAGAACGTCACTCTGTATTATACAGGTACAGTCAAAAGAACGTCACTTTGTATTATACAGGTAGAGACAAAAGAACGTCACTCTGTATTATACAGGTACAGTCAAAAGAACGTCACTCTGTATTATACAGGTACAGTCAAAAGAACGTCACTCTGTAATATACAGGTACAGTCAAAAGAACGTCACTCTGTATTATACAGGTACAGTCAAAAGAACGTCACTCTGTATTATACAGGTACAGTCAAAAGAACGTCACTCTGTATTATACAGGTACAGTCAAAAGAACGTCACTCTGTATTATACAGGTACAGTCAAAAGAACGTCACTCTGTATTATACAGGTACAGTCAAAAGAACGTCACTCTGTATTATACAGGTACAGTCAAACCATGTTATCTCAAACACAACAGAACAGGAAACATGTGATATCAGAAAATTCAAGATATTCAGGGCAAAATACTTAGTTTTTGGGATTTGCAAAACACTTTGACTGTGGTTCTGAAAACTAACTTGAGTTTCAACTGAGTAATTTAACAAGAGGCCCAAGGGCCTTGAATCGCTCTTCTGATAAATTATACAATCTATCCTAAGACCCAAGATGCATCAACTGACAAAGTTTGATGATTCTTAGCCAGTTAGGGCTGAAGATATTTAAATGTAACTATAAAATACTATAAGTAGGTCATGGTGACCTACTTTTTTGATTGAAATTTTCTGAGGACACAAGATGCATTAATTGACAAAGATTGATGATTCTAAGCCAATAAGTACTTGAGATATTCAAAAGTGGGTCACAGTGACCAACTTATTGGTCAACATTCTCCGAAAACCCAAGGTGCATCAACTGACAAAGTCTGACAATTCTAAGCCATTAAGTACCCTAGAATACTTAAATATAGCCATAAATGTCACAAGTAGGTCACCGTGACCTATTTTTCAATGATCATTCTCCAAGAACCCAAGATACTTCAAATAACAAAGTTTGATGATTCTAAACCAATAAGTACCTGAGATACCTAAATATAGCCATAAAATGTCAAAAGTAGGACACCGTGACCTACTTTTTGGTCGACATTCTCCGAAAACCCAAGATGCATCTACTGACAAAGTTTGATGATTCTAAGCCAATCAGTACCTGAGATATTCAAAGGTAGGTTACTGTGACCTACTTTTTGGTCGACATGCTCCGAAAACCTAAGATGAATCTATTGAAAAAATTTGATGATTCTAAGCCAATAAGTACCTGAGATACATATATCTAGCTATTAAATGTCAAAAATAGGTCACCGTGACCTACTTTTTGGTCGTCGATCTCCGAAAACCCAAGATGCATCAACTGACAAAGTTTGATGATTCTAAGCTAATAAGTACGCGAGAGATACTTAAATCTAGCCATAAAATGTCAAAAGTAGGTCAAAGTGACCTACTTTTTGGTCAACATTTTCTGAAGACCAAAGATGCATCAACTGACAAAATTTGATCATAGGTCTTATAGTATTCAAAATATGCCTTTTAAACAATTTGAAAACAAATGCCAGCAAAGTTGAAAATGTACGTCACAGTGACCTACTTTTTAATAAAAATGTTTTAAGACCCCAAGATGCATCAACTTTCATGTTTTGGTGATTCTAAACCTCTCGGTGTCTAAAATAATGCCCATTAAATGTTTTAGAAAAGATAAGCCATCAAATTCAAAAATTAGGTCATGATGACCTACTTTTAAGTTGATGTTGTTTGTGGACCAAAGATGCACCAACTGATAAACTTTTATGATCATAGGCCTTAAAGTGTCCAAAATATGCCTCCAAATCAATTTGAAAATAAAAGCCTGTAAAATTTAAAAAGTAGGTCACCGTGACCTACTTATGTATTAACATGATGTGAAGTCCTGAGATGCATCAACTTACAAGATTTGATGATCCTAGTCTTTATAGTAAGCAAAATATCAACGTTTTTATTAAGTGTAAATTTTGGTCAACTTTGAAGTGACCTTGAGACCACGCCCTTTGCCCCAGGGTCATGCCTTGAACAATTTTCAATCTTCAACATATCCCAACCCTTGTATGTAAGTTTGGTGAAAATCTGCCTGGTGGTTCTGGAGAAAAAGATTTCTTAGCAACCAGTACTTTTGGTTTCATTTTCCTGATTATCTCCCCTTGATTTAGGGTCCCACCCCTAGTTTTAGTATAAATGGTAGCCCTTGGGCCAAGGATACCCTGTGACAAATTTGACACTGATTGGCCAAGGGGTTCTTGATTTATGGCCCATATTCTAAAAAGTTAACGCACACCGCACGACGCACACCGCACAAACGGCCATAGCATTAGCTCTTTGAGCCTTTGGCTCAGAAGAGCTAAAAATATCTATCCAAAAATGAAACCACTGAAAGTTCTTCAAAGGAAAACTTATACAAGTATTTACTGTCAGGGAAAGCCCACTAATTTCTTACATTTTCTGCCTTAGTAAACCCGAGAGTCTTTAGGCACTTTTCTGCCTTGTACTTCATGTTGAGTTTGTCGTCTTCCGACATTGGAACTAGCGTCGTCCCATATCTGTGACCTGAGACAGATAAACTAAATTAATTTATGGATTGAATCAAAATATAGATTTGGTACATTAATATTTAAGGATTTGCATCTAAAATTTGATATTTGAAGTAAAATGTTAATAATCCAAAACTGATCTTCTGTAGAATCATTTAAATTTCCAGAGGTTCAGTCCTTGTGGGAAAGCAAATTTTTAATGGTTTGCATGGACATAATTTCATGGATAACTCATGGATACAATTGTACAACTTATAGATTCAATGGATCAATACACAATAAAGTAATTGTTTGTGGAGATGTGAATTCTTGGACTAGAGTGATCCATAAAAAGGAGGAATATTGGTCCTCCACTAGCAACGATGATTCCACAGTATAAAGTGGACAGTGAACATGCTGATTTTGTGGAAAAGAATGTTTTTATTTTTTCATAATTGAGACCCATTCTGTTGAAGTAGAACATATAACAACCTGTTTATAATAACCTATACTGACCTTCCACGATGTCCTCTTTCTCCACCTCTGTTTCCTCCTCGTCGTTTTTGTGGTACGTTCTCAGCGTGTCTATCGCCGCGTCCTCATCCTTGGCGTACACCTTCTTAAAGCTCTTCACTTTGAAGTCCTTTATCTGTTGTACACCACAAGGTATTAGATATAATAATACTACATTCAATGTATTATATGAGCAGACAGTTATATGATCTAATTTACCTTGATATATATGAAGTTATTTGACCTAGTTTACCTTGATATATGAGCAGATTTGACCTAGTTTGCCTTGATATATGAGCAGATTTGACCTAGTTTATCTTGATATAAGAACAGACAGGTATTTGACCTAGTTTACCTTGATGTAAGAACAGACAGGTATCTGACCAAGTTTACCTTGATGTAAGAACAGACAGGTATCTTGACATCAGAGGTGACCTCCAGCTGGACTTTCCATGGAGTTGGCCGGACTTGTCTCATTTGGAAGTAGCTCAGAGCTGGTAGTGCCTCACTGCAAGGTGAATGTTCAATTACAGCTATGTACTTTTATGTAAAATTATACCTGTTTATTCTATTAATAACCCCTACCTGAAGTTGTAACACTCACCCTCCACTTCCATATACTTTGATGCAAAATTATACCTGTTTATTCTATTAACAACCCCCTACCTGAAGTTGTAACACTCCCCCTCCACTTCCATATACTTTGATGTAAAATTATACCTGTTTATTCTATTTATAACCCCCTACCTGAAGTTGTAACACTCCCCCTCCACTTCCTCTAGGATCCTCCTCAGCATTGCCTCTCCCTCCCGCTGCTGACGAGTCTTGGCCTTCTGATGACCGTTAGCGGCGCCGCTCGGTCCTGGCTTCTCACTGTCATCATCCTCATCATCGTCAATATCAGGCCCTCTGTAAACATACAATACTGTATAAATGGAAAATTTTGCCCCATTTATTTTCTCGTATTCCCCCCCATCCTCAGTTGGTAAGACTTTAAAATGAGGGGAATTCAAAGAATACATTGTAATTTCTTAAAAGAACTTTGACTGGGTGAATAAAGTGGGGCAATATTTGTCTATACATGTATCAGGTTCTTTGTAAATGTATCTTTTTCAGGTCATATGGTATCATATGTTAACACTGAACTTGTAAACACTCAGAACCTCTATACTGACAAACATAATTTTAACCACTTTAATTAAATCCTATACAGTTAACAGAAACATCTTGTCACATTTGTAAGATTCATTATATATAGGTTCCTCTAAAAATCTGAATTTCTGCCCATACTCCTCATTCTCCGACACTTACATGACATTGAGTTCAGTCCCTGAATTCTTGATCCCCGCGATAATGGTATCAATCTGGTCTTTACCAAACTCTCCTCCCAGGTCCGACAGCAGAATTAGTCGCTTTGATCCAAAACCCTTCTTCCCTCTGAAATAGGCAGAAAATTCTCTTACATATATTTCATGATGTGCCAGTTTGATATACCAGTAAATGGTTTACAGGCTGTAGAAAGGAAATGGCTGTGTAAGTAAAATTTTTTGCAGATTTCAAGTATTTATCATGAAATATTCCATTCCAATGTCTTTAGCAGAACCCAACAACTCTTAATTTTCAAAAATAAAATCCTCCTGGTAGTAAGATATTACTTAAAAATTGTTTAATAAATTTTAAACTCAATGTCCTCACATCAGAAATTTGAATAGAATTTAGGATTGTTTTAGTCATAATTAAGTTAACAGGACTTTGCATTTTTATATCTTTGAATACCCGTCACCCTCATAGCAGGTAATTTCAAGAATTTGTATTAAAAGCATTGATATTTCAAAATAGTATAGCAACATTAAACTATTCATGTTGAGTAGACATAAAATTAATAAGAATGCTTGATTTTAAAAAATCCACCTGTAAATGATTTTTTCATCGATTTCTGTCGGGCAGACACATGGACTGAGTGAGCACTATGCACAGCGTATCAACAATTTCATCTTTTTCATATTGTAAATACTGTAAACATTTTAGATTTGGCTGTGTATTCTTTTTAGAACTTTTGGTGGAGAGGAACGTCCGATAATTCAAGTACATCGCTAAATGTCATGCACATAGACACATAAATAAGATCATTGAGAAATGCGCTAAATCAAACTATGCTAACTTGTTCAAAAATCAATTTCCGCAAAATATTGTACAAGCTAAATATAATACATTTACAGTATGTGAATGAAATAGAGTACCATGATTACAAGATGTATTCATTAAGAGTGTAATATTTACGTACTGTGTTGCATTCACCAGATGATCCATGGCAACCACTAGTGCATCAATAACTGAACAAAATTAAGGGAAAGTATATGCTTAATAGACAAAGGAAATAAGTGTCTTGTAACCTTTCACTTTTTTGCAAAATATATCTCTTCTGAATTTTTTTTATCATTAGAGTTATCAACAAAAGGATACAATCTGCCGACATATTGCTGGGCGTTATGTCATTCTGAACCTGCTGAAGGAAGTCGAAGTCGACCACTCCAAGGGGCCGTACGATGCTGATATTCTCGTAGCTTTCACCGTCAGCCAGTGGGTTATCAGTGGTTGGCGTCCCAAACAAAACCAGACTGACTTCATCTTTGGATTCTGAAAACATCTGAAAAGATATAAAAACATTCAATTTTCTTGTAGAAATACTGTATACAGGGATATTTTCGCCCCGTCTTATTTTCGCCCTTTCACTCTTGCAAACAATTTTGCCCCGTTTTAAATTCGCCCTGTCGTAGTTTTGTTTAAGAAAATATACTGTATTCTTTGAATTCGCCCGTTTTAAATTCGCCAAAATGAGGGTAGGGCAAAAGGAGCGAAAATAAAACGGGGGCGAAAATTTCCCTGTATACAGTAATGATTTCTTTGCAATATATAAAAGCTATGGGAATAAATATCTGAAAAAATAACTACAAAAAATATACCAACTGCCATCCTTCCAATAGGAATGCAATTCCTTGACTATAGGTCTGTGTTTCAATCATTTAAAAGCAGTTCTGGGTTTTAATTACTAGATAGAATGTTTTATAGTTAAAATGAGAAATCATTAAATGTCCTATGAACCAGGTTTAACAAATAAATTAATTCTGTGTATTAGCAATGTAGTAAAGAAGAAATGGGGGATAACTCTAACTCAGTGCATATTCTATGAACAATACAGAGAGTTCTGAACGTAAACAGGTGTGTAAATTTGAAGCGAGAAAAAAAAATTGAAAGATTGTTAAATTTTCATCTTTAGATGGATTTTTTTTTTAGGTTAAAGGGCATACACGACCTCAAAAAGACTTTTAAGATGTTTTTAATTTGGTAGCTATTTTCAGTGCAAATCCTTTTGTTTTCTTCTAGCTGCAGAACTGTAGCTCTCCCAAAAAAATATATATTGACAGACTGGGGAGCTACAGTGCCACCCATTGAAAAAAGTGTATATTTATTGCACACAACAAAAAGGTCGCTGTTTGTCAATTCATTTCTCTATGATTTTAAGACTTTCAGCTCAATATATTACTAACCGTGATCCTTACACATTTTTTCATTGTTTCCACAACAAAACTTTCAATATGACAGTATACTTCATAGAGGAGTAAGGAATTTATTGATATCTATTTTTTTTTTTTACAATTGAAGTCAGAATGTACAGTAATTAATCCAGAACTGAGTGCAACTTTTTTGCGCAATAAATATACAGGATTTTTTTTTCTATGGGTGGAAATGTAGCTTTTCTGGTTGTCCATCCCATCTTTTTTTCAGGTCAGTGAACTACAGATCTACAGCTATTATTCTTCAAAATCATTTTGGAGTGATTTTGCAATTTTTTGCTACATTGCAAGTATATAGGAGGCATTCTAACTGTTGATAGGGCTTTCCTGAGACACAGTTAGATTATTCTAACTAAGACTAAGATTTTAATTAGATACACATGATACATGCATGTAAATTCCATCACCTAGTGACCTACATCCCATTAAAATGTTTGGGGGTTTTTTTCATTTAACTTTTCAAATGAAAAAAATCGAATTTACAAACGATCCATTTTTTTTCTTTGGAGTCAAATGACCGGTTTAAATTTGCAACATAAAACTTGGCAACATATCGTCAACATTGACTGACGATTCACTGCCGGATTTATGGCCACTCGAGGATAATGTTTACAACAAACACAAAGACAACCTTCCTCTGTAGTATCATCTTGATGGCATCCACCGCTGTCTGCAATGGCGTCTCCTCACCCGGGGGTGCATTATTCATAGAAGGACCAATGTCCAGCACAATCGCTATGGCTTCCTGAAGTAAAAGAATGCAATAGTACACAACATCGCAGACGGTATTTCAAAGTCACTTAAAATTCAGTTTTTTACCAAATATTATTTCATGACAGTTCCTCATAAAGATTGTATACTTGTTCATCATCAACTTTAATATTTACCAAAAAAGTATAATTCAAAACATGTTAAATATTTGGGAAAAAATAATAAAATCTAAATCAGCTTTACTTTATTTGCCGCCATGACCGCCAACTTCCGGATTTTCGTTTTCAATAATTCGTTCATAACTGTATTCGCGTATTTCTCTTTCTTTTGACGAACTTTTTTTGCTTGTTCCTCTCCTATACGATTAATACCCTTCAATTTTCTCGAACACATATTGGAAGTTAATCTTCTTATATTGCTTATCATGTAGGTGTAACAGTATTTCAAATTTATTTACAAAACGGTAACTATCATTAAAGGGTAACAACTCATGAACCTCTGACAATATTTGCTTTTATGTTATAATATTATTATTATTGAATCTCATCCTAAGTTTCAATAAATTAAAGAACTCAATTCTATCTTATTTTAAAAAGATTTTTTTAATTTTATGTTTTTAATCGTTTATTATTTGTTTTAATTTCTATCCTGGTCACGGCACCAATTTAGGCCGACATTTTTCCACGAGTGATCACGCAATTATATATAATTTTCAAATCATACCAGTATTTAAATCATTTTAGTATTAATTAATCATAGCCGAACGAAGTAAAAGTGTTTACCTTCCTTTGTATGAGACTCATTTCGGATGAGTTTTCAGGCTAAAACAGATTCACCCCACATATGAAAGCAATAAGTCCAACACTGACAAATGCATGAATGATGAATATGAATGAAATGATCTTTTGTCCTTTATGTAGAATAATTGATCTTAACTTGTTGCCAATTTAAAGCTTTTGAGCAGCAAAATTTTCAAATGCCATGGTTTTTATAATAACATCGTTTGGAACATCATCTCAAGCCACGGTGAGTCCACATTATAACTCTCCCCAGTGCATTTCGATCCTGTTGCAACGATTTGTTCCAAATACGACGTATTTCTTTAGATCGTATTTTGACTGACAGGCTTCCTATCAAATGTTAGACTAGTGTATTATACTGTATCCCGTGGCTCAGTGCGAGTGTAACAAGGCGACAGAGGATGCATGCTCGTCCTAGGCACCTAACTTGTGAACAGGACCCCAGGAAATACCAGAATTGGGATCTAGGAATGGTAAACATTCCCTGTTGACCGGTCACACTTGCAATGAGTCCCACATATTGAACAAGTAGTCAAGTTCACTGTTCATTACTAAATCAAAGGTCTAACTATTGTTTTTAAACAAGTCAGCTAAAATACCACCCAATTGATCGTTTACTATTATTTTTGTTTAAAAAGACAAAATAACGACTATAGAATTTATACAATGTTAATTGATGAAATCTCTATAACATCAACTAATCTTTGGGTAGCTTATAGCTTCATGCTCCCTAGGCAAGGTACCATGAGTACAAAGCTATAATTACCAAAAATACTGCATGTGTATATTTCTAGTATTTCCCAAAACTTGCCCTAACACAAAGATACAGTCCTTCAATTTAAATTAAAATAATGAAAATAATAAACTACAGTTAGAAGATTATTTGATTTATGACTGGTGTTTTAGATTAATTGAATGTTTTGTTTAATATTAATACGCAGTACTGAATATACATATATCTGTAAACGAGGCAGCCTATTGACAGACAAGTTGAGAAAACAAAAACATCATCAGACTCGTTCAAAGTCATCATTTCGCAAGTTCTATGGTCGATTCAATGACTTTGTGATTTTGTCAGCAAATGTACAATCTATCATTACGTCAAATGCCAACTGACGTTTTTCAGATTAATTGAATTGTCTAGGATCACGACAAAGAGCATACTACGCCATGGCACCTAATCACACTTCTGATGTTTAAAATGTCCATGCTTGCTCTGGTACCGATTAGTTTTGTTTGAATGGACTTTTGAGCCCCCCCCCCCCCCTTTTGCTTGAGTCCCCCCCCCTGCTTGTTTTCATAATGACACGAGCGAACATTTTAGTTGACTACTGGTCTCGATTCAAACAACTTTTAAAATTGTGATTTAATGAACATAAATTGAAATTAATACGAAAAGGATTGCCAATTTCCTACAAAATTAGTACTAATTATAGAAGTCTAATTCGCACTTTGATATAAACAGGAACAAAGAGACCCTTTATTTCCTTGTATAATTAACATATCGTATAGCAACTAATCCACGTAAAACCCAGAATAATGCTCACATTTATCCGCTTTATCTTTAATTATTATTTCATGACTATGAATAACAAAAATATAGTCAACTTGCAACAACAATATATACAGTTCCAATATAGGAGCCGCCAGAAACTGGCACGATCAATAAATGGATATTCTTTCATTGTTTCTTCCATGATCATGACCTAGATTCTATACTGTGATATACCGGGAAAATGTATCCATGTAATGAAATAAAAAAATCAAATAAAAAGGACGAATTTTAAAATGTGTCAGAAATGACGCGAACACTCACAACACAACGTAGGAATATCAAATGAAACATATTACATGAATTCTATAAAAATGGAAATAATTGTGCTTTCAGTAGAACAACCATGCAGTAATGAATTTTCTTGAGAGAAAAATATGGTTAAATTAATGGCGCTCCAACGACTGAACCCAGTGACGAAAGGTTTTTGTCATTTTTTCACGCGTGCGTAGATATCATTTCCTGTTGGTACATCGACCACAGGGTTTTCCGACATACCCTCTGTCGGCAGTTTTGTCTCATCTAACGCCTCACTATCACAGTTTTCCCCTGAATCTGAAACAATTTCAGATAACCTTCGGATGGCAGCCCTGGAATAAGTTTCAGTGGCTTCAATCATATGGGTGACCCGATCTATCCAACCACTTTTCCAAGATTTCGAGCGCTTCGGGTCTAAGAAACGTAATTTTTCTCTGTTCTCTTTACTTTCTGCGTTAGGATCAGCTGGTAATTCTATATAAGGACTGTCAGCTTTATCGTAAGAAAATTCTATTGTATCTGACGGGTTAACCCCGTCTGTCGCTATAGAGGGCGTTGCGAAGGAATACACGGATTCTGATTGGATGCTACTTGGGGTCGGTGGAACCTCTTCATCATAGGACCTGCTCCGATAAAAAGCGGTGAGTGTGATCGGGAACTTCTTCTTTCTGAAAAAGGTCAATTTTCATTAAAATGCGTACAGAATCATCCCAGTTACGTACTAGACAGAAAGCACTTAATTTTTGTCAAGGGTCTTTCTATTATATGAGGCATAATAAATGAGGCAAACTTTTAATTTTGTTTGTGATTATTGTATTACCTCCATTTCCGGAAGCAGAAAAATGAGCAAGCAACCACTACTGCAATACCCAACAAAATAACGGCAATTCCAACAATGACGCCTGCAAAGTACATTTAAAACAATCATACAGGGGCATAACGAACAATATGTATTCAAGCTCAAAAGTCCATCCAAATGATCAGGTGCAGAACAAACACAGAATTCTAAAATATAAGAGGTAGGATCAGGTACCCCGAAGGAGTAAGCTTCCCCTGACGACTGGTCACACCTGCCGTTTGCTCCTTGTCATGATTGGGTAAACGGGAAAATCCGTAGAATCCCCAGGGAATCCCCAGAGAGGGAAAAATGGTCCAATAATAAATATGAAAAAGTCAGCATTTGATCTAATGATTGGTTGTATTTGCTGATGTGGTCATTTGTTTTGTTTATAAAGTTTGCCAAATTATGACTTCATACAAGATTGTTGATATCCCTGTTCCATCAACTCGTATGTCATAAATAAAGGAAATTGACGATTGAAACGTTAATCGTCAATTAAAACATTAATCATTAATCATAAAGTTTTCTTGCTAGATTATCCTTATCAACTCTTTTTCCCTAGTAAAATACTTGGTTCCAAATATGAAACAGTTGTACCGGACTGTTGAATTTTTTACTCTAAGTTCACTGGGATATCGAATCGACATATGGATGGAAATAGCAAAGAACTATATGCGGTATTAACCAACATTTGCCCCCCAAAATCAAACTTTGATGGAGTAATATTTAATTAAGTCCTTAAACAGGGGAGTATATGCTGACTTCAAAGCACTGAATAATTTCATAAGTAATGACGTCATATGTACGTAATGACGTCACAAATATGACGTAATTTCAGTTTTTTATGAATTTTGCAGAAAAATATACATATTTCGTCGATATTTTAAATAAAAGTCACCGAGCGCATGTGTGTTCAGGATAAATATTTTGATATAATGTGTAGAATGATAATATCAATGAAATATGTCAATATTGTTCCTGAACACACATGCGCTCTATAAATTCTAAAGCTTAAATTGTTGAAATTTTGTCCATTTTGTCCTCTTTCTGAAAAAGGATATAAAATCGGACTAGTTTGTGACGTCATAAAAACAGAAATTGTGAATACACTGCTCTGGAACTATATTATTTTCTGTTAACTTATATTTCTCGTACAATTTATTGAATTCAGCACATTTCAGGAAGTTTTCAAAATTTGACTTTTGTGGGGGCAAACATATGCAATATACCGCATATAGTTCTTTATAATTGATAATACATTATCAATATATGGTGAGCTTGAGATAAAAGATACCACAGAGTCTGACACATCTGTTTCATACTTGGATATTTTACTTGAAAAAGACGTTAAGTAATCTAACAACCAAGATTTATGATAAACGTGATGACTTTAACTTTTCTTTCGTCAACTTCACTCACCTATGCAGCAATATACCTTCATCAGCTGCATACGACGTTTATATATCTCAGTTGATTCGATACTCAAGAGCATGCTCGACGTATGAACAATTTTTAAAACGAGGTAAATTATTGAAAAACAAATTGATGATACAAGACTATAAGCAGTCTCGTTTAAAGTCATCATTTCGTAAGTTCTGTGGTCGATACCATGACCTTGTCAGCAAATACAATTTATCATTGAGTCAAATGCTGACTGACGTTTTTCATACAAATTGTTAGTCCATTATTTATGGACTGAATTGACAACGGATTTTTCCGTTATTTCCGGATTAGGAGCACACGGTGGGTGTGACCGGTCGGCAGGGGATGCCCACTCCTCCATGGCACCTGATCCCACCTCGGATGTTTTTGAGGTTCGTATTTTTTGTATTATTTTTATGGACTTTGATATTGAATACAGTTCGTTATCTACATATCCTTCATTTAGATATCGAGTAAAAGGTCAACCCAAGTGGTTTTTTTCTTCTCATATATTAGACCTTGAATAAATTCTGCTTCATGTGAATACACAAATAGGCCTGTTAATAACGGGGCGCAACTGGAACCGATGGGAATTCTAACAGATTGTTGGAAGACCTGATCTCCCAAAACCACACAATTGTAGTCAATTTGAAACTCAAAGCATCTTTTGAATAGAAACTTGAGAATACTTTTGTGTACAATCAGAATGTTTTAACAAAATGATTTTGCAAATCACCGAATATTTTAGTGAAATGCGCAATACAATAAGTCAATATTTCCAACTTAACTTCATATGTTTTGCCAATCAGATAAACGTAAGGTCAAGCATTACGGATCTGAGTTCTCCACTGGCACAGGATAAAGATCTTCATTGTTAATTGAAGCATTGAAGATACTGTTAGAAAGTGGAATTCCCTTAGTCTTAAAACAAGGGAGGCAACTTCTATCAAAATTTTTAAAAAATATCTGCAAACCTCAGAAATATTTTTCTTATGGAAAAAGATTTTTGAACATAATTCATACATTTAAAGAATTTATTTTTTTCCCTTTCTACACTACGATGTATACACTGTATGTAGTAGACCATATGTATTTATGTTTTTTTTTTTTTGGGGGGGGGGCAATTTTACAAAATGTATTAGGAGAGGACTATCTAAGTTACTGAACTAATTGTGCCCGATCCATTTGTCTTCATTTGTCAATAAAATATGTTCAATTCATTTGAAGCATGGTGTCAAAAATAAATTTTTATTATTTTCACAGCAATTTAACAAAAACAAGCATGGTTTTCATTGAATTATCTGACACAAATTTCCTTAAAAAATTGACCCAATTTTGAATGCCAAAATTCGAATTGCAATCATTTCGTATTGCGCCAGATGGCAAAAATATTTAGATCTGTGCTTCAAAGAAATGAGCCACATATCGACACATTACCAAAGAGAATATGCAAAACTTTGAAGAAATAATCAACATCTTTAATTTAAGGGGTAATTCAGCACAATAGAGTCTTTTCGACTTTAAGACCCCGTCTCACTACCATCTAGCATACTCCGACAGAAGAATGACTTACCCACGAGTATGTTGACATCCTTTCCCATCTCAGCTACAAGGCTGAAAGTCAACCTTTATATATAGAAATTAAGTTTCCTGACCAATTTAACACAAACACACACGGAAACAAATCTTTTCTCACGATTACATTGAGACTGGGGATCAGCTTCGACCAAATACATCATTTAGATTTGTGAATTTACGAAATTTAATCTGCATTTTTTAGCAACAATAATTTTCAATTTATAATGCTACTTTTGCCTTTGCCCAGGGAAGTCCGCGTTAGAAGGACACAGGGTTATGTTTTGTTTGGATGTACTTCAGGATTTGTGAATGATTTCAGTTCTCCACTCCTCAACAGGAAATGCAGCCCTCTATTGCACACTTGAATATGAATGAATGCCAAAACCCTTCAATAATGCACACATTTATTTACGTCCCCGAGATTGCATTCAAGTTTTGATATATCCGTCCTTTTTCGACCCAGTATCCTAAAGGCAACATACCCAGAGATTTAAGCTTGCAATTTGGTAACACAATTGATTTTCAACTGTTTTCTGTCTAAGTATTAGTCATAATCTACTCTTTTTCTTATGAAAAAAATCTTCCAGGTAGTTATGCGAGACATCATCTACTAGAATTCGAATAGGTGATATCAACTTTTCAGCTTTCAAATTTTGAAACTGTAAGTTTCCATTGGAAAAGAAGTTTCAATCGTTCTTTTTAGGTCACATGCATATTCTGGACTATAACTTCTATTCAGTAAAATACCATTCTGGCTGTATACACAAGTACTCTGAAGTTGATTTTAAAATGATGCTTGAGTTACTAACTGACAATATTTGGGTAGATTTTGGAGACTAAGTCTTCCAATGCAACAATCTGTCAGAAGTCCCGTAAATATTAATTTTGCCTCGTTATTAGCAGACCTTTTTTTAAAATTATTCAAACCTTATATATTGGAAGAGTATCATGTTGTAAATTTTGAATTTACTAGGGGGAGGTAAATGCAAAATTTACAACATGATAAGAGGACAACACTTGATGTGGTCGTCAACTCTACATATAGTTACTAGTATACGAACGACGTTCTCCATATCCTAGAGATGTATATAGATGTGGTTGCTGGAATATTCCGCACGCTTTACCAGACAGAAAAATTGACTCATTTCCTAAAATGGACAGGTATAACACCCAAATGCTAGGTACATGTGAAACGGGACTCGTAAACACTTTGTCTGGTTATCAATACTTTACTCGGGAAGAAACGATGAACAGCACGGCAATGGAGTAGGCTTAATACTCAGTAGGAAACTAGGGTAGGATGTGTTAGGTTGGAAATCATACAGCGACAGACTTCTTTCTGCAAAATTCCATTCAAAATATGCTAAGCTGACTGTTGTAGTCTGCTTCTCACCTTCAAAAGACAATGACGAAGAAGAAACTGATTCCTTTAATGAAGAATTGAAGAGAGGTGCGGGGGAAACACCAGATCATGATGTTCTACTTATACTTGGTGATCTCAATGCAAAAGTTGGCACAATCAATGAAGGAAGACACCATAATGGGAAAATACTAGTATGGCTGTCATGTGATAAACAATAACGGTAGACGACTAGTAGATTTCTGCCTAGGAACTCATACACAGACCAGATATTTTCCTTGAGGAAAATTTTGGAACAGAGCAATGAATGGAACACAAGGCTGTAAAATCCTCGGACATTTTGGCAACCCTAACAAAATCATTTCCATTATTCAGACAATATACAAGTTTCTCCAGGCAAATGTGATCTGCGGCACAGAACAGACCGAATCCAAACTTTCACCATAGCTCTTTACTTTCTGCATAGACTGGCTTATAAAAAATCACTACTAGTAAGGCTAACGGGGGAATTTCTTAGACATTTCAACAGTCACTGGAAGATCTTGACTTTGCAGATTACATTGCTTTACTAGCACTGCGATATATGAATTTAAGGAGCATAACTGATGACCTGGTCAAGTATAGCAGGCAAATTGGACTAAATATAATTGTAAGCAAAACAAAGTTAATGAAGATAAATACAAAGATAGATAAGGAAGTCGCAGCAAACAACAACAGAATAGAAAAGTAGACAATTTTATGTACCTTGGCAGCCAATGGAGATTCCACCTTGGACATTGTAGATAAAATTGCAAAAGCCGTACCACCTTTGCTCATTTATGGAACAACTAGAAATATTCAACTAACAGAACCAAAACCACAATAAAGATATTTAAAGCAAATATCATTGGAGTCCGTCTCTATGGGTCTGACACCTTCCAAACAAGATGTCTCCGTAAAATACTCAAGATATTCTGGTCAGACAAGAGTAGTATAAGCATTCCCGATAGGGGGGGATTCTAGGT